>NC_041729.1:41546921-41554421 GCF_004115215.2 Ornithorhynchus anatinus
ACAGGAGGCTCTCCACGCTGAACGGGCTGGGCTTGGGGACGCCCGGAGGGACCCGGCCCGGGGCGCAGTCCGAGGAGGGCGGGGAAGACGACGAGGAGGAGGAGGAGCAGGACGACGACGAAGAGGAGGAGCAGGACGAGGAAGAGGAGCTGGAGGAGGAGGAGGAGGAGGAAGAGGAGGAGGAGGAGGAGGAGGAGGAGTCCTTCTCCGGGAGCCGGGTCAGGCGCTGCTGCAGGCCGGAGCTGCTTCTTTGGCTCGGGTAAAAGGCGGGGTCGCAGCCGCCGGGGCCGGCGGGGGGCTCGCCCAAGGCGGCCGCGGCCGGGCGGGGGCCCTTGGCCGGCGGGCCCGGGAGGCCCGGGGGGCCCGGGGGCTCGGGCGGCTCCGGGGACAGGCCGCCGCCGCCGCTGTCGCTGTCCGAGCTGGGCGTGCTGTGCAGGGACAGGCTGCTGGGCGAGTGCAGGTGGCGGCTCTGGCTCTTCAGCAGCTTCTTCTCGTGCTTGCGCTTCTTCTTCTCCATCTTCTCCAGCTCCTTGCGGGCGATCTCCTCGGGGTCCATGGGCTCCCCGCTGCACGTGGTGGGGTGCGAATTGTGCGCCGGCCGCCCCGGGCCCTTCTTCGTGTTCTCCTTCTTCCTCCATTTCGCCCGGCGGTTTTGGAACCAGACCTAGAGCCGCCGGAGAAGGGGGGGAAAGCAACCCACAGTTAGGCCGAGGGGGCCGGGCCGGGGGGCGCGGTGGGGGTGGGATGCCGGTGGGGGGGGGGGGAACCCCTGTTGCTGCTTCCCTACCCTACAAGAGGACTGGGAAGCCCGCCCCCCGCCCCTCGAAAGGGAGGTGGAAGGGGACGACAAGGACTAGGAAAACTTCTCCCCACATTCGGGAGCGTTCTCTCTGACCCCCTCTCTCTCTCAATCTCTCTGCGTCTCTCTTTCACCCGCACATCCACACGCGCACACGCACGCCACAGGTTCACGCGGTTCTCCCATTCACAAAGGAGCGTTTCGAGGGGTGCAGGGCAGGCACGGGCAACCCTCCCCGTGAGCGTGTCCCCTCCCTGCCCCCTCACCCCGTCTCACCCCGTCTCACCTGTCCAGTCCTCTTTCCCCAGTTTGCGCCCAGGCGCCACCATTGGGCACCGGGGCGCAGCATCCAGGCTCAGAGATGGGCCTGCTCCAAGTTAGCCGGCTGGCGCGCCCGGCTTTTCGGCCAGACGGGTCTGGGATAAGGGAGCCCGTCGGGGCTGGCTCGGAAAGGGCCACTGACTCCCTCCCATCTTTAGGTTCGAGACCCTTGAGGATCGCCCACCCCGTAGGCCCTTAGTCGGGGAAGAGCCACGGCAACTTGGTCTCCTGTCCCGCCTGGGCCTCCGAAAAAGTCTCTTCCGTCCTATCGATTCTGATGGGGTTTGGGGGGGCTTTCGGCACGCTCCCTCTCTCCCTCCCGGGGTCGGGGGCCGTCAGAATAGGCCTACCGGGGGCTCGGCGCTTCCAGGGCCCGGCGTCTCCCCCAGGACGGAGCGGGGAGGGGTCGCCAGAGGCGACAGCATCCATGTCCACTCCCCTTTCCCCCTCCCACCCAAGCCCCAAGCCTCGGTCGGTCCGTTCCCCGGGTCAGAGGGCGCGGAAAGGGGAGGGAACCGAACTGGAGATCTCCATCTCTGGAAGTGGGGCGGAGGGAGAAGGAAAGCCAGTCGGATCGGAGACCCCCCCCCAAACAGGACCCCACGTTCCCCACTCTGCGCCCCTCGCCCCCTTCGCTCGGATGAGGCCGGAACGCTCTCCTTTGTCCTCTCCTTCTCCCTCTCTGACCTTTCGCCCCCAAGCTGACCGCCGCCGCCCCAGGACCACCTCGACGGGGACAAGAAAGATCGGAAACCGGGATGAGAGTCAGGCTCTGTCGGTTTTTAAACGTATCTCTTTTTTTTTTTGGTTGTTGTTGGCGTTTTGTTTGGTTTTGGCTAGCACGGCGAGAGAAAAGCGCGCGTACCTAGAAAAAGATGAAGATCTGTTTGTTTAAAGTACCCCAGCCTTGTCAGTAAGAAAGCCGCGCCGGTATTTTTTTTCTCCCCCTCTCTCGTACTGTAGCTCCTTTCTTTGTACCCGATCCAGGCCGCCTTGTCACTGAGAATTACTCATTATCGTATTAGAGGGGAAATGAAGGGGTCTCGACTTCACTTAACAATCTCAGAACAAATTGGATAAAAGGATTTCAAAACAGAAGAGGTCATGAGGGGAGGGAAAAGCAATCGGAAAATAAACCTTTTCAACAATGCTAATGGCTTAATACGATGCAGCTCGGTCGCATCGCCCCGCTTCAGTCGCAACGACACCGGCACACAGAGTTTCATTCACGGAACGCGCCATCGATGGACCCGACCCGAAAAAAAAGTCTATTTTCACTCTCTGCAAAAAACCTAATTAAGTGCATTTCCTGTTGAATTTTTAATCCACCAGATTCATGCTGTATTTAAAAGAAAACCGCCCCACAGACTCCGCCATGCGAATCAACCGTATGAAAAAAAAATGAGGGGAGATACAGGCTATTCAGACACACATTTTTTAAAAAGGCAATGTGCTAACTGTTTGTTTCCGCCTCTTCTTCCTTTCCTCTCCTCCCCTCCATAAGCGTCGGGTAAATACACTTTCGTTTTCCACCGGAATATTTTAGACACGAATACTAAACCAGCAAACTGGATTATCGAGGGCGATGGAGGCAGGCCGGGGCGGCTCCTCGGTGGAGAAGGGGAAGTGGGGAATCGCAGACGGGTGGGGCAGGCCGAGTTCTAAACTTGTCGCCGAGTCCTCGGCGCCCCTCTGTTCCTCCCCTTCCCCGACCGGCCCCGGAATATTTAAGATGTCGGGGTCTTGGAGCGGGTTCCCCAGGATCGCTCGCCTCCGGGTGCAGGGCTCGGGGCGACCCTCGGAAGGCGCGGACCGGAGGCTGCTTGGGCCTCTCCGATCCCCTCCTGAATTTTCGGTGTCCCCCCCATCCCCCGGCCCCTATCCCCCACTCCAACCCCCTCCCCGCCACCGCATCCTCGAATCCGACGCGCAAAGGCACCGTCCCTCCCCAACCTCCCCCTCCGCCTCTCCCCCCACACAGGCGGCGGAGGTTGCGCGGATGCGCCCCGGGAACAAAGGGGTCCGAAGATCAAGGGGGGGTCCGGGATGGGGATGGGAAAGGTGGGGGAGGGGGGTGTTCTGCTCGACACGCTCTGCCGGGGGCCGGGGACGCCTGGGTCCCGGGAGGCGCTGGGGGCTGTTACCTGCACTCGGGACTCCACCAGGTCCAGGCGCAGCGCCAGCGCTTCCCGCATGAAGACGTCCGGGTAGTGACTTTCGTTGAAGGCCTTCTCCAGCTCCTCCAGCTGCCAGCCCGTGAAGTTGGTGCGAGTCCGCCTCCGTTTGCAGCCGGGGCTCTCCTTGTCGGGGTCCCCGGAGTCTGGGGGCGGGGAGGGGGGGAACACTGTCAGAACTCCGGGTGGCAGCCTCGCCACCCCCGGTCCTGGCTGCAAACCCCCTCCCACCCCCAGCGCCGAATGGCAGGGGAGGGGCGAGGGAACCCAAGTGCCCCCTGCGCCGGACCCCTCTCCTCCTTCTCCTCCTTGCCCGTCCCGAGGCCGATCCTTAAGGGGGACTAAAGGGGGCCGTCGGGTTAAAGGGGGCCCCGTGTCCCCCACCCGGCCCGGCGGGGCGTTCTGTGCCAAGACCCCCAACTTTCCCAAACCTGGGTGCCCTCCAGTGTGGGCCCGCGGGGGTGACCCCCATGGACGTCCATCCCTCCGAGAGGGTCCGGAGAAGCGAACTGACCTCTCCTCGAGGGGGAGGTCTCCCCCAAAGCGGGGCGGCCCCCCGCCGCTCCCCTCCTCCCCCTTCCCCCCCCCCCCCATCCCCGGCAGGCCTCTCCTCTCCATCCCTGGCATCCCCGGCGGGCCTGTCCCTCTCCATCCCGGCCTCCCCCCGGCCGGGCGCACCTGAAAGCTTGAAGGACTGGCCGTCCCCGCTGACGGCGCAGCCGGACGGCAGCAGCGGGGCGGCGTTGACCACGGAGGCGGCGCAGGAGCCGTTCAGTAATCCGTCTATGGAGAAGGGCACGGAGGCGGCGGCGGCGGCGGCGGCGGCGGCGGCGCTCTGCAGCTGGTGGCCGGCCAGCTCGTAGACGTGGTGGTGGCCCAGGGGGTAGGGGAAGCCCACCATGCCGCCCAGCGAGCCGCCGAACTGGGCGTGCGGGTGCTCCAGGATGCGGCTGTCCATCATCTCCGGGGCGGCGGCCGGGCGCAGCTGGGGCTGGGGAGGAGCGGGAGGAGGAGGAGGAGGAGGAGGAGGCGACGGCGGCGGCGGCGGCGGCGGCGGAGGAGGAGGAGGAGGAGGAGGAGGCAGGGACCCGGAGCCCGGTACATGCTTCGCCCGGACTCCGGCGCTTTACTTTATCAACATCAAGCTCCCGGTAATTAGCCCCGGCCGGGGGAATTTGGGACCAATAAGAAGCGTTAATCGGACCTGACGTCAGAGGCGTGCGGGGTGCAAGGAAACGTTTTCCATATCGATTGCTAATTATACCTGACACGCACCTCAATAAACAGTATCAGGAACTGTCACAACAAGACCGGAGGGGCGGGGAGAGGCTGGTGGGGATGGGGGGTGGGGGCGGGGTGGGGTGGGGAGAGGGGGGTGGGAGCTCCCGGAGGGGAGGAGAGGGGACGGGGAGGGCAAGGTAGGGGGCCAGAGGAGGAGAGGAGGCCGAGGGAAACTTGGAAGCAGGCTCGGAAGCCCCCCCAGTTAAATACTCAACATCCCGAGTCACCCACACCCACCCACTCACACACACACACCCCTCCCCTTGTCCCCTCCCCCCCGACTACTCCCCTCCCTCCTTCAAATCACTAATAGATTTCCCTTTAAAACATTCACCGGCGTGTTGTGGGGATTTTTCACCAGAAATGCTGTACTCTCTGAACCTTTAAAGTGATGTTGCTCCAATTACAGAGAGACATTGAGCGGCAAATAGACTGATCCAATAATGGGGGATTCATCATCCTCTCTTTCCGAAGCTGTCACATTGAATTTAAAACTACAAGGGCTTTTCATCTCCTCTCCGACTCCGTACAGCAGGGGGATGGAGGGGAAGGGAGAGGGAGAGGAAGGGGGGAGGTCGGGGCTGGGGGGAGAGAAGGAAAGGAGAGAATGGGGGGGGGGGGGGAGGAGGAGGTCGAAAAGAAGGGAGGAAAAGGAAAAGGTGAACGAAGGGAAAAGGGGGAGGGGGAGGAGGAGATAGAAAAGAAGAGGGGAGAGGAGGAAAGGAGATAATGGGGGGAGAAGGAAGGGGGGTCGAAAAGAAGAGGGGGAGAAAAATGAAAAGGTGAAGGAAGGAAACAGAGGGAGAAGGAGGAGGAGGTCGAAGGGAAGAGAGGGAGAAAAAAGGAAAAGGTGAACGAAGGAAAAGGGGGGAGAAGGAGGAGGAGGTCGAAAGGAAGAGAGGGAGAAAAAGAAAAAGGGGGGAGAAGGAGGAAGAAGAGAAGGAGGACGAGTAGAAGGAGAAAGAAGAAAACAGACACTTGAAAGTGTTTAAAGATGATCTGCTCCTATCAGTAAAAATCATAATTAATGCCACCGCGCGCTGATCAATGGCTGAGCCAAACTGAAAAGGACGCCGCGTGGTCCTGGAGGCGGCAGATGAAGTCCGGCGGACGCTCCCGGACACTTTGGCCCTCCCGCCCCTTTCCTGCAGGACTGCTTCTAAGCAGAGAAGGGAAACTAACTTTAAGATCCCTCTTCCCCAACCCCCGGGCCCCGACCCCCGGCCCCCCGACCCCCACTCCCAGACATCCCACTATGATTCCGCGGGTGATGGATTGAGCCGAGGCAGCCGACCCGTTTATTATAATTAAATTATGTCCCCGGAAAGCGTCACTCCCTCCACCACCATAAAATATTGATAGAATCAAAGTTACATCATTAAGGACCATATTTTTTTTTTAACGGACTAGCAAACCGGGGCTGTGGGAGTCAAAACAACATAACGCGGACGATGATGGAGGTGAAAACTTGACGGTGGATCCTACTCCGTAGTTTGTTGGGAAAACTCCGCCCCGGATCAAGTACCCCGGCCGGGGGTGATAAAGGATGAATAAAAGTAGTGAAGACGCTACCTAGAATTCCGGGCGAAACTCTCCTAAGGCTTTTGCGGATATCAGGGCCCCGCCCTGGGGAGACGGTGTCTTGAGACCTGGGGAGAGGGAGAAGGGGAGAAGAGGAGAGTCACAGAGAGACAGAGACAGAGATTGAGATTTGGGCAGCCCGGCTTTCTCCACTCCACAGCCCTGAAGCCCGGAGCCTACTACAACCTCTCTTGGCTGCATCTATTATTCGCCCCCCTCCCCAGGATATATTCATAAATGCCTAGACCTATTCGGGAAACTTATCTCTCTGTCTCTGTATCTCTCTCTCTCTCTCTCTCTCTCTCTCCTTCCTTCTCTCTCATCTGAAGGGCTTACACGAAATTTGGTTTCTCCTTTAGATGACTTCGGGTCCCGCAGCGAAGCCCCGCAGACGGAAAAGGTGAAGGCAAGACAGCAAGGGGAAAAAAGCAAGCAAGAAATAGAAATAAACCCGGCGAGCCTGAAAGATAAAGGAAAACCCTTCAAACCTTTCTGGGAGGTGGGTGGGGGATTAAACCCTTGGCATCGAGAAAGGAGAAGCGAGACCACTTTATCTCTGCCAAACATATAAATAGATTTTTCCCCTCTCGCACAACCCTCTCCTCCTCCCCCTCACCCCGCGACGATTTCTATTTCAGTTTTAACAAAAAAGAACTAAAATAAAATGGGACGAAAATAAGAAGCTCCTAATTTGTGTCGTCTACATAGACCAGAATATAGCCGCCTAATTGAATATCACATAATATACCAGTGCCCGATATAGATTACAGTTTAATTATTCCATCTCTGGAAAGTGCGGGGGGTGGGGGAGGCATGGGGCGAAGAGGAGGAAGGGAAAGAGTGGGAGGGGAATTCTGTTTAAAAGCAAAAAAGGCATCTGGATTTTTTTATTTTGACTCCCAACTCTCTCCAAGAACAATAAGAAAATGATGGTAGTATTAATTCTGGGGTCAGAGGCCAAGGGCTCTACTTTTCACCATAATTTAATTTCTTTCTCTATAAATACTAAATGTAAACTGTGTCCATCGGACCAGATTTTGCCTGTAGCAATAAACGCCTCATTTTCTGCTGGGTTTCAGGAGAGGAATGCAAGGGAAACGTGTTTCTGAATACAGAATCGTAATCAATCCGACCGGGGAGGAGGGAGGGGGGTAAGGGGGAGGAAAGACAGACTCGCCTCTCTCCCTCTCCCGCTCTCTCTTTATTATAATGAATTAATTCGACTTTATTTATCCCATTTTCTGGAGCTGACAGAATGTTAATTTGAGTTGAAATTTCGCTCGCCTCTCACTCCCTGACCCCTGGCCCTCAGATTGGCGTGTTGTAATAACCTGAATCTTTCAA